>NC_056742.1:265334463-265339463 GCF_019279795.1 Protopterus annectens | reverse complement strand
AGTTTTGTGGTTACTGCTGCTGTCTCACAACAGTTTAGTTGTACAGTTTTGTGGTTACTGCTGCTGTCTCACACAGTTTACGTGTACAGTTTTGTGGTTACTGCTGCTGTCTCACACAGTTTACTTGTACAGTTTTGTGGTTACTGCTGCTGTCTCACACAGTTTACTTGTACAGTTTTGTGGTTACTGCTGCTGTCTCACACAGTTTACTTGTACAGTTTTGCGGTTACTGCTGCTGTCTCACACAGTTTACTTGTACAGTTTTGCGGTTACTGCTGCTGTCTCACACAGTTTACTTGTACAGTTTTGTGGTTACTGCTGCTGTCTCACACAGTTTACTTGTACAGTTTTGTGGTTACTGCTGCTGTCTCACACAGTTTAATTGTACAGTTTTGTGGTTACTGCTGCTGTCTCACACAGTTTACTTGTACAGTTTTGTGGTTACTGCTGCTGTCTCACACAGTTTAGTTGTACAGTTTTGTGGTTACTGCTGCTGTCTCACACAGTTTAGTTGTACAGTTTTGTGGTTACTGTTGCTGTCTCACACAGTTTACTTGTACAGTTTTGTGGTTACTGCTGCTGTCTCACACAGTTTACTTGTACAGTTTTGTGGTTACTGCTGCTGTCTCACACAGTTTACTTGTACAGTTTTGTGGTTACTGTTGCTGTCTCACACAGTTTACTTGTACAGTTTTGTGGTTACTGCTGCTGTCTCACACAGTTTACTTGTACAGTTTTGTGGTTACTGCTGCTGTCTCACACAGTTTAGTTGTACAGTTTTGTGGTTACTGCTGCTGTCTCACACAGTTTACTTGTACAGTTTTGTGGTTACTGCTGCTGTCTCACACAGTTTAATTGTACAGTTTTGTGGTCACTGCTGCTGTCTCACACAGTTTACTTGTACAGTTTTGTGGTTACTGCTGCTGTCTCACACAGTTTAATTGTACAGTTTTGTGGTTACTGCTGCTGTCTCACACAGTTTACTTGTACAGTTTTGTGGTTACTGCTGCTGTCTCACACAGTTTAGTTGTACAGTTTTGTGGTTACTGCTGCTGTCTCACACAGTTTAGTTGTACAGTTTTGTGGTTACTGTTGCCGTCTCACACAGTTTACTTGTACAGTTTTGTGGTTACTGCTGCTGTCTCACACAGTTTACTTGTACAGTTTTGTGGTTACTGCTGCTGTCTCACACAGTTTACTTGTACAGTTTTGTGGTTACTGTTGCTGTCTCACACAGTTTACTTGTACAGTTTTGTGGTTACTGCTGCTGTCTCACACAGTTTACTTGTACAGTTTTGTGGTTACTGCTGCTGTCTCACACAGTTTAGTTGTACAGTTTTGTGGTTACTGCTGCTGTCTCACACAGTTTACTTGTACAGTTTTGTGGTTACTGCTGCTGTCTCACACAGTTTAATTGTACAGTTTTGTGGTCACTGCTGCTGTCTCACACAGTTTACTTGTACAGTTTTGTGGTTACTGCTGCTGTCTCACACAGTTTAGTTGTACAGTTTTGTGGTTACTGCTGCTGTCTCACACAGTTTAGTTGTACAGTTTTGTGGTTACTGTTGCTGTCTCACACAGTTTACTTGTACAGTTTTGTGGTTACTGCTGCTGTCTCACACAGTTTACTTGTACAGTTTTGTGGTTACTGCTGCTGTCTCACACAGTTTAATTGTACAGTTTTGTGGTCACTGCTGCTGTCTCACACAGTTTACTTGTACAGTTTTGTGGTTACTGCTGCTGTCTCACACAGTTTAATTGTACAGTTTTGTGGTTACTGCTGCTGTCTCACACAGTTTACTTGTACAGTTTTGTGGTTACTGCTGCTGTCTCACACAGTTTAGTTGTACAGTTTTGTGGTTACTGCTGCTGTCTCACACAGTTTAGTTGTACAGTTTTGTGGTTACTGTTGCCGTCTCACACAGTTTACTTGTACAGTTTTGTGGTTACTGCTGCTGTCTCACACAGTTTACTTGTACAGTTTTGTGGTTACTGCTGCTGTCTCACACAGTTTACTTGTACAGTTTTGTGGTTACTGTTGCTGTCTCACACAGTTTACTTGTACAGTTTTGTGGTTACTGCTGCTGTCTCACACAGTTTACTTGTACAGTTTTGTGGTTACTGCTGCTGTCTCACACAGTTTAGTTGTACAGTTTTGTGGTTACTGCTGCTGTCTCACACAGTTTACTTGTACAGTTTTGTGGTTACTGCTGCTGTCTCACACAGTTTAATTGTACAGTTTTGTGGTCACTGCTGCTGTCTCACACAGTTTACTTGTACAGTTTTGTGGTTACTGCTGCTGTCTCACACAGTTTAGTTGTACAGTTTTGTGGTTACTGCTGCTGTCTCACACAGTTTAGTTGTACAGTTTTGTGGTTACTGTTGCTGTCTCACACAGTTTACTTGTACAGTTTTGTGGTTACTGCTGCTGTCTCACACAGTTTACTTGTACAGTTTTGTGGTTACTGCTGCTGTCTCACACAGTTTACTTGTACAGTTCTGCTCTTGGCTGGGTGCCTTCTATGCAGAACGCATATGCTGTCCCTGTTTCAGCACTGGTTTTGTCTGGTGCTGGACATTCTTCCCGCATCATATGCATTAGTGATATTCAGTCCCAAGAAACCGTCATAAGTGTTTCTAACCTGATACATATGTTTAACCACTGGTTATTATCAGAACTTAGCAGCACAACTATATCTGACATGACTAGAAATCTGATGTCAGTGAGGGTGAGGGCAGAAACATTCCTGGTTCCCTTTTAACTGCTGTCCTTAATTATGCATCCTGATAGGAAAGACACCAAAAGCTCAGACCTTTTGATGTGGTGAAACTGTTTAGCCTCTGTGTTTAAATGAAGCCATTTTGGGGCCAAACACTTTCCAAACTGACTTGCCATAAAGGTTAAACCACACTGATTAATGCAGTACCCACAGAAGAAAGATTAACACCCTTGTCTGGCAGTGGATCACTCAGATCTCCCCACAGAGCGCTTTTAGATGTTAATATGGAAATAATGTCGGTGGTCTTCCTGCATACTAGTTAGAACCACTTGCATACCCAAAGGTTGGAAACACAGGTGTACTGCAATTTTTTTAATACCTCACAATTCGGTAGTAAGCTGTGTATTGATGAAGTGATGTGCTAGTATTCAACATAAAAAGGCAGGAGGAAAGGATTCGAACTGCATACACCCAACTAAATACGAGACTGTGTTTCATATCTTGGAATGTGTCTCATTGTGTAAAAATGACAATGATAAATGAAACAGCTTAACAGTAACACAGTGAAGTTGTAGCACAGATCCTTCATTTGTGAATTCTGAGTGTGCTACCTTGTCATAATACTATTCAAGGAATAATTACTGAAAATGGGTCTTAGGCTCAGCTGGACTAACCCAGTTAATAAATGTCAAATGTTGTTGTGTCTTTCAGCTTATCCCAGTTAGGGGTCGCCACAGCGGAACTCTGGTCCGCTAATGTTTTGGTAGTGGATTTTTACGTGCCGAGTTACCCGCCCTGACGTACAACCTTCAACGAAGGCACGCCCATTCACGTATGCCTCCACACAGAAGACGCTCTAGCTGAGAATCGAACGGGACAACATCATGCTGTGAGGGGACAATGCTACCGCAGCACCACTACCGCGGGCAGTTAATAAATGTCAAATAAATAAATAATAAATTAGTGGAATGTTCTTTAAACTGTGATTCTCAGCTGCTGTTAACTGTTCACTTTTTCAAGCAATCTGAAAACTGTCAGTAGAATTACTTTACTGATCTTTTAAGCCCCATATTATTACTAGTTGATATCTTACCCAATCAGTGTGTCTCAAATCGTCCAGTTCCATTGCTGATGTTTCCAGTGACTCGTCATGTTCTCCCATCTTCTTCAGCATCTGTAACAATAATATTGTACCATATATTATATCAGCTGGTATCAAGAAGGCTGAAGACCTGAGCATTTAAATACATATTTGCATATACAGGAGAGAACAACTTTGTGATATGCTGAGTCTTACAATAGACTTTTGGCAGATTTGATTTACAACTTGAACATGTTGCTAGTTTGAGACAGATAATGCTTTCTATTGTCTACTCCTAACAATTCAAGTGTGAACCAGTTTCCTAGTACAAAGCAACATGGCCTTGCAAACACAACTTCAGCCCTTATGCCCCACTTTTGTAATAGAATGTTTTGTTATGGCAATAAAGCTAATTACAATAAATTATATACCACTCAATCAGTATGCACAAATCAAGTATAATAACATGTTTAAAAAGAAAAAAAATAACTTTGATCTTTAACCATTCTTGCTGTTTTATCAGTCGTTTCCTGCTAACCAAATGTTGTGCCTCTGAAAATATTTGCTAAGACTCCCCTATATGCTGAATTTAGAATCTGTTGTGACTAACCATACTATCTGATGCTATGAATGCATGCAAGTAAGGAATAATATCAGCTACTCAGCTTTGGGAATGCTATAGTTCATATTTCTTTTTACTACTGCTTATTTACCGGCTTAGCAATGTGTGGTTAAGTAAGCCAGGACCAATACACAGCACCGAGTGCAGTAATCTGCAGTTTTCTATGTAGGATTCTCACATAATGCATAGTTTTGGTACTTTGCAACAGCACTTCTATCATGTAATAATGAAATGAATGTATGTTAATACAGGAGTAATAAGAATTCAGCCTGCATGTACTTCCTTAACTGCTTTGCCATTATCTGACAGAGAGAATAATCCTATTCTTAGACAAATATTCAATAGCTGTCTTAAATGTTCCTCTCAAGATTTCCTTTAGAGATATGTTTCCTCTCAAAGGAGATCAATATGTTAATCTCCAGGTACTACCATGAGCTTAGAGCAGTTGCTTACACATACTATCATCTAAGAAGAATGTAGCAGTGTTTACAGTGTGTGTGTGGATATATATAAAATATAAATATTTATGTATATATACATATAGAAACACACACGTGTTTGTGTGTGTGTGTGTGTG